>NW_022161238.1:0-20377 GCF_008728515.1 Papio anubis | reverse complement strand
GAAGGAAGGAAGGAAGGAAAGAAGGAAAGAAAGAAGGAAAGAAAGAAGGAAAGAAAGGAAGGAAGGAAGGAAGGAAGGAAGGACACAGTCTGGGCAACATAGTGAGACCCCATCTCTACTAAAAAATACGAAAATTAGCTGACATAATGGTGCACACCTGTGGTCCCAGCTACTCAGGAGGCTGAGGCAGAAGGATTGCCTGAGCCCAGGAGGTTGAGGCTGTAGTAAGCAGAGATGGCACCACTGCACCCCAGCCTGGGTGACAGAGCAAGACCCTGTCTCAAAAAAGAAAGAAAGAGAAAGAAAGGTAGCTGTGGTGAGTGGGGAGGTCATGGAATATCTCAATTTAAGATTTAAATGGTAGGGAAGTTCCTAGTGATGGTAACATAGAGGATGTGATCATTGAAAAGTGACTAAGGAGAGTGGAGGTCAAGGAACAAGTAGGTTAAGGTGTTGGATGGTTATCTTCATGGACAATGAAGTCCCTCAGAATAATGGCAGGATGAGAAAAGAGACTCCTTTCAGGTCTCCAAATCCAGAAAGAATAATGGTGTGTCACCAGCAGGTGGTAGAGAAGAGTGGCAAAGAGATGGTCCAGATAGACAAAGAGGGGAGGGAAGGGGCCTTACAGGACCCTCTGGAAGTGATGCTAATAGCAGGACCCAAGATGCCTAGAGTGTGAGGAGAGTCAGCCTTGCTGCAGATATGCTGCTGGGAAGAGAAGTGAGTGTCTCATGTGACTAGTGACTGTTTGCGGCCAGTATCATGTAGGTGGTAAGGAGAATTTACTAAGACAGTTGTAGGTAAAGAAAGGCAGATTTGACTGGGTGCAGTGGCTCATGCCTGTAATCCCAGCCCTTTGAGAGGCTGAGGCGGGCAGATCACTTGAAACCAGGAGTTCGAGACCAGCCTGGCCAACATGGCAAAACCCTGTCTCTACTAAAGATACAAAAAGCTGGCCAGGTGCTGTGGCTCACGCCTGTAATCCCAGCACTTTGGGAGGCCGAGGTAGGTGGATCACTTGAGGTCAGGAGTTCAAAACCAACCTGACCAACATGGTGAAACCCCTTCTCTACCAAAAATATAAAAAATTAGCTGGGTGTGGTGATGCACACCTGTAATCCCAGCTACTTGGGAGGCTGAGGCAGGAGAATCGCTTGAACCCGGGAGGTGGAGGTTGCAGTGAGCCGAGATCTTGCCACTGCACCCCAGTCTGGGCAACAGAGTGAGACTCCATCTCAAAAAAAAAAAAAAAAAAAATAGCCTGGTGTGGTGGCACACGCCTGTAATCCCAGCTACTCGGGAGGCTGAGGTAGGAGAATCACTTGAACCAGGAAGGCAGAGATTGCAGTGAGCCAAGATCATGCCACTGCAATCCAGCCTGAGTGACTGGAGCAAGACTCTATCTCAAAAAAAAAAAAAAAAAAAGGCAGATTTATTGCAGGAGGGCTGTGTGTCCTAGACCATGAAAAAAGGCAGACTTACAGCTTATCTGCTGTCTGTTTTTGCTTTGCCTTGGTCCTGCCAGCCCAACTCCTTTTCCCTAATTAGGACTCCATAGTGAGGACTTCAGGGGAGCCAGGTTCCCTGCTGTGGGCAGAGGTGCTGGGAATAGTCTCTGAAGGGATGAGTTGAACATATAAGGAGTTTTCATGGATCACATATTATTATTATTATTTGAGACAGAGTCCTGTTCTGTTGTCCAGGCTGGAGTGCAGTGGCATGATCTCAGCTCACTGCAATCTCCACCTCCTGGGTTCAAGCAATTCTCCTGCGTCAGTCCCCTGAGTAGCTGGGATTACAGGTGTGCACCACCATGCCCGGCTAATTTTTGTATTTTTAGTAGAGACAGCGTTTCACCACGTTGGCCAGGCTAGTCTCAAACTTTTGACCTCAGGTGATCCACCCGTCTCGGCCTCCCAAAGTACTGGGATTACAGGTGTAAGCCACTGTGCCTGGCACCCCAGCTAATTTTTAAACTTTTTTTTTTTTTTTTTTTGTCGGGGTGTCAGACTGACTCTCGCTCTGTCGCCCAGGCTGGAGTGCAGTGGCCAGATCTCAGCTCACTGCAAGCTCCGCCTCCCGGGTTCACGCCATTCTCCAGCCTCAGCCTCCCGAGTAGCTGGGACTACAGGCGCCCGCCACCTCGCCCGGCTAGTTTTTTGTATTTCTTAATAGAGACGGGGTTTCACCGTGTTAGCCAGGATGGTCTTGATCTCCTGACCTCGTGATCCGCCCGTCTCGGCCTCCCAAAGTGCTGGGATTACAGGCTTGAGCCACCGCGCCCGGCCTAAACTTTTTTTTTTTTTTTAAGAGACAGAGTCTCACTATGTTGTCTAGGCTAGTCTGAAACTCCTGGGCTCAAGTCATCATTCTAACTTCGCCTCCCAAAGTGCTGGGATTATAGGCATGAGCCACCTTGCCCGGCAAGGACTGATGGTCTTTAAAGGAATCCTAGACCACATGAGAAAGTTACTTGATCTCTCTGGGACTCAGTTTTCTTATTTGTAAGATGGGTACCATAATACCTAACTTGTTAGGTTGTTGTAAATTTTATAAATGAAATTAAGGCTGAGGCAGGAGGACAGCTTGAGCCCAGGAGTTCGAGACCAGCCTGGGCAACGCAGGGAGATCCCATCTCTACAAAAAACAACAAAATGAAACAACCAGCTGGGCATCATGGTGCATGCCTGCGGTTCCAGCTCCTTGGGAGTCCAAGGTGGGAAGATCATTTGAGCCCAGGAGTTCGAGTCTGCAATGAATTATGATGAGGCCACTGCAGTCCATCCTGGGCAACAAAGTGAGATTCTATCTCAAAAAACTAACTAAATAAAACTAAAAATAAATAAAAATAGAAATAAAGTTAAAATAAGGCACTTAACTGAGTATCTAGCCCAAAGTATGTTTTCAGTACAATGGCTGCTATGTTTGCTGTGGTTATAATTCAGTCCCTTTGGGAAGGCTGAGGCATCGATGAGAGATGACATTAAGGTCAGGACCTGGTGCTTGAGACACCTCAGGGTCCAGCCCAGGTCTCACTCTCCTCCCCTCCCTTCCCTTCCCCACAATTGACCTTCTCAAGAAATGTGGCTCTTACCTTCTCATAGGGTCCAGGCATTCTATTTCTCTCCATTTAGAGAAAATAGAAAGTCCTCTGCCACCAGACAGAAAGTACTCTCCTTAGGAGAGCATCTTCTGAAGGGAGCATCTCTTGAATCGGATTGCTCAGAGCCCAGGGCACCCGTGTGGCCCTATCCCACTGATTCCTCCCTCAGTATCTCTGACCCATTAAACTCCCTGCTTACCTCTGCCCTCATCTCTCAGCCTGCAGCAAAGTAAAATCCTGGCCAGATAACTTCCCATGGGCAGCAGAAGCTGGACGCAAAGTCTTTGGGCAGCCACCACCATGATGACGAGCTGAAGGGAGCTGGCCCAGAGGAGAAGGCAGATGTCTCAGCCTATCTCCACCACCCCTTCTGCCCCTCTGTCCTGTCTTCTTAGCTGCCTCTTTCCCTCTGCTGTGCTCTCCGTGTCCCTCACTAGCCCTCTTAGGTCCCCTTTCACTTGTTCCCATCTCTTTCTGAAAACGGGCAATAGAAATGAACGTGACTTATCAAATTTGGAAAGCTGGTAATAGTTTTACACACACATGCACACACACACGTATTCTTCATCTCCTCCCATCTTTTCCTCCCTGTCTCTGTCCCTGCCTATTTCTCTGGACTGACTGCCCTCCCTCTTCTTCATTTCTCACACTCTTCATTCTCTCTCCTCTTCCCAGATCTGTTTCAGGCTATTGCCTCCTCCCTTCGGCAAGACAGGAGTTATCTGAGCTCCTCTCTTGCCATTTGCAGGAATGAGATGCCTGAGTAGCCCAGGAGGAGGCTGCCAAGGGGCACAGCAGAGTTTGCCTTGAAGCCACAGACTGGACCTTTAATTCCATCCCATCTGTCTGATCAGTCACTGATGCTCCCCATGCCTTAGTTTATCAATAAAATGATGTGTTGTGATGACTAGTACATATGTAGATTTCAGCTCATATGAAATCATAGGGACGAGCCTGGCCAATATGGTGAAACCCAGTCTCTACTAAAAAATACAGAAATTCCCCAGGCATGGTGGCATGTGCTTGTAATCCCAGCTACTTGGGAGGCTGAGGCAGGAGAATCGCTTGAACGGGGGAGGTTGGGGGGGCGGAGTTTGAAGTGAGCTGAGATCGCACTACTGCACTCCAGCCCAGGAAAAAGTGCAAGACTCTGTCTCACAAAAAAAGAAAGAAATCATAGTTACACCATAAAGAGAACAACTGATGTCCCCCAAACTCAACTGTTCTCCCCTACTGCCTAGTCTGTCTGGGTCCTCAGTCTGAGCTCAAGAGGCCACTCATACACTCCTGATGGCCCCCAGCCCTGGACTCCACCAGTTGCCTCCCAGGGGAACCTCCCTCCCTCCCCCATACACACCCTCTGGCTCCCTCTGCCAGGGTAGCAGCCAGCCACAGCCGGCCTGAGCAGGACTGGGTTGGGAACATCTCCAGCCCCCTGCATGGCCCAGTGTCAGTTTCAAGCCCTTCTGGGGTGGGAGGAGGCTAGGGTGGGGCTGCCAAAGTCAACACAGCCTGTTTTCACGGGCAGGGACCGGTTTGGCACCTGCAGGCCTGGTTTCCAGCTCACATGCTTGAGTCTTGACCTCTCCTGGGGTCAGCTGGAGTTCCTCCCCCTCTAGCTCTCCAGTCTAACGTGTCTCTGCCTCTGCCCTGCAGTCTGGTCATTGCTCTTCAGGACTATAGACCCTCCTGCCATTCCCCGCCCCAAACTCCAGACCAGCCCCTAAAGAGCTTTTACCCTCACACCCTCTAAACTTACATCTAAAATGGAAACTACCTACCATAGACACAACTGAGGTTACATTAACATGACTTTGCTAGTCTGCTGTCTTCATTAGCATAACTTTATTATTCCAGTCAACTCCGCCCAGGTAAAAGACCTGATTGTTCACTACAGGAACTTCCCACAAAACCCATCAAGTCTTCAATGGAAGCATCTACTTTGAGCTTGCTTCCTAACATTCTCTTAATTCCTTGTCTCAAAAATCCTGGCCTTGATGTTTGCACCAATTCTTGACTGTTATATGGCGATCCTTACCCAGTCCTAATCAAAGCTGTCTTCAAGATCCATCTTAAACCAATCTTAAACCAAACTTCGAATAACCTTGCCTTCCCCACTTGGAGAGACTGCCAAATCTCTGTCTCCCTCACCAAGGTGAGCAATAAACTGTGCTTTGTGATATCAGTAGATTGTACTAGTGATTTTGAGGAGCCAGCATTTAACACTTTCTACTTATCTTCTCCCTAAAATGAGCCCTTCTGGTCTCCACAGGTGCAGCCCCGATAAGATCCCAAACCTGGCCTCATTCTCCTAAACAGATGTGTTTCTGGAGTTCCTCAGGGTCAAGCCAGCTCCCTGCACTACAGCTGCCTCTGACTGGGAGGCCAGTCTAGGGACCAGCCCACACCTCCTGACACGTGGACAGAAGGAATGGGAGGCAGGAAAGGGGCTGGATGTAACTAACAGATGGGTGAGGGGTGCAGCTGGGATGGGCAGAAGCCTTCATCAATCCAGACTTCTCTCCCATGCAGGAAAGGGGAGCAAAGCAAAGTCCTCACCCTCTCCAACAGCCGGATTTGTTTTGCAAACTCTGAGGTCATCCTATGTTCAGGCCCCAGGGAAGGCCTGGGGGGAGGAGGTGGAGGCAGCTCCACACGGTACACACACTGCTGCATCCAGACTCACCACCTCCTCCCCATCCCAACGTGCCCGCTTCTTCATTCCTACTTTCAAATGGTCTCCAAGTTCTATCTCCCACTCTGCACAGCAAATCCTGCTCCCTACCCTGCTGCCTGTTGGATAGATGTGGAAACCGACTAATGAGGAGCCGGCCCTTCCCCAAATGTAGGGGGGCACTAGATACCCCAATGTCGGCCCCGACAAAGATAAAACTGCATGCATTTTCAGCATGAGGCTGGAGCAATTCAGAAAAAAAACCCCTTTCACCCCTGTCTGAGGCCTGTGTGCCCCTTGGGCCAGCAGCGGGACATCATTAACGCCCTTTGCCCATCATGGGCAAGCTCAATGGGAGCCAGGCAGCTGCCTCACCCAGTACTGCCCTGCCCCTACCCCCTTCCCCACCCGGGGCGGGGCTGTCCTTCCTCTCCCCGAATGCCTCCTGGGGCTCGGGTCCCAGGGCTATACAAAGAGTCCTTTGTCTGTGCTGGAAACAATTGTTCTCCCCTTTATGGAAACATGGGCTGTGTCTCATAATCAAGCCTTCAGAGGCCGGATCAAAGTGCACTGCAGCTTGGGTGCTGGGGATTACGGAGTTGCCCTCGGAGCCACTGACAACCTGTCATCTGCTCCTAATCTTTACCTGTTCCATACCCACTGAGAACACCATTTCTTCCCTGGGCTGGGCCTGTGTAAGCCCTTGGAGAGGGAAGGGAGCTGGGGGAGACAGGAGGAGGACAGGGTGGGTCTCCCCGTCCTGGCACCCAGGGCTCAGGTTACAGCCCCTGACAACACAGCATTGGGTGTGAACGTGCAAAGAGGCACTACCTGGTGAGAAAGGGAGGTGCCTGGTTTGGCCCAGGGCCACCCCCCATCTCCAGGATCTTCAGTCAAGGGGGGAACCACCCCTCGGACTCACAGGGGCCTCTTCTCCTTATTTGCTTTGGCGTGGAGTGAGTCTCTGCCCAGAGACACATGGGACCAGGTCCCTGTTCTGCCCACAGCTCTCTAGCCCTCTGCCTGTCACCACCCAGCCCCTTCCCACCTCCCGATTCCTCCTCCTTTGTCCACCTTGCGGCCCTCCCCACCATCCCCTGCATTGCCCACACGGGAAAGACTGGCTGGCTCCACTCCCACGTGGGCCTTCCCTTCTCCATCATACCCACGTAACTAGGCCCAGAGGCTCAAAACATGCAGGCTCCAGACCACAAACTCCTTCTTTGCCTCCACAAACATATCCACACACCTTTTCCAGAATCCAACAAAAACAAGTCCTAAATCACTCACCTGGAGATTAAAACCAAGTCTGTCCTCCAAGGTCGGAGCCTCTCTGGGCTAGTGCTACAATCAGTGCACAAAAATCACATTATTAGAACTGGAGAAGCTCTTAGAGACAAATTTAGGGGCTTGTGAACCTTCTCCTCTCAGTCACACGCGAAGTTTTGTGCACCAACTCATTATTCTGGAGCTATCTATAGATTCTGTTGATATTTCAAACATAATTTAAGAATCGGCCTTGGCCGGGCATGGTGGCTCACACCTGTAATCCCAGCATTCTGGGATTATAGCATTCCGCCAAGGCAGGTGGATCACCTGAGGCCAGGAGTTCGAGACCATCCTGGCCAACATGGTAAAACCCCTGTCTCCACTAAAAATACAAAAATTAGCCAGGCGTGGTGGCAGGCATCTGTTATCCCGGCTACTCAGGAGGCTGAGGCAGGAGAATCGCTTGAACCTGGGAGGCGGAGATTGCAGTGAGCCGAGATCGCGCCATTGCACTCCAGCCTGGGGGACAAGAGTGAGACTTCGCCTCAAAAAAAAAAAAAAAAGAATCGTCCAGGTGCGGTGGCTTATGCCTGTAATTCCAGAACTTTGGGAGGCTGAGGTGGGTGGATCCCCTAAGGTCAGGAGTTCAAGACCAGCCTGGCCAACATGATGAAAACTCATCTGTACTAAAAATACAAAAATTCGCCGGGCATGGTGGCAGGTGCCTGTAAACCCAGCTACTGGGGAGATTGAAGCAGGAGAATCGCTTGAACCTGGGAGATTGAGGTTGCAGTGAGCCAAGATCGCAACGTTGCACTCTAGCCTGGACGACACAAGCAAAACTCCATCTCAAAAAAAAAAAAAAAATCATCCATGTAGTCCAATCCATATCCTTCTACAGATGGGGAGACTGAGCCTCCGAGTGAGGAAATTTTTATCAGGTCTCCTAACCCCCAGGCCACAGAGGGATCCCTGCTGTTTCCTGTGTAGCTTGTCTCCCTACCAGCAATCACCCACAGGGGTTCCTGGCTTTTTGCAAAGATCACCATTAATTCAAATGTCTGGGACACCCAGTCCTTCCCCGGAGGAAGCTTACAATCAAGCAGAAATGGAATAGATAAGAACTGACAGGCCGGTGAAGGCTGAAGGTGGCTGACCAGGCACAGTGGCTTACTCCTGTAATGCCAACACTTTGGGAGGCCGAGACCAGTGGATCACTTGAGTCAGGAGTTTGAGACCAGCCTGGCCAACATGGTGAAACCCTGTCTCTACTAAAAACACAAAAATTAGCCAGGCGTGGTGGCATGCGCCTGTAATCCCAGCTGCTTGGGAGGCTGAGGCAGTAGAATCACTTGAACCCAGGAGGCAGAGGTTGCAGTGAACTGAGATCACGCCACTGCACTCCAGCCTGGGCAACAGAGCAAGACTCTGTCTCAAACAAACAAACAAACAAACAAACAAACAAAAAAGCTGATAGCCTGGGATATGAATAAATGCAGTGTTCAATGCAATGTACTGAGATAGCATCAAAAACATGCCTACTACAAATACACGTGAAAACTAGTCCTCCCAGGCTGGGCGAGGTGGCTCATTCCTATAATCCCAGCACTTCGGAAGGCTAAGGTGGGCAGATCACCTGAGGTCAGGAGTTCAAGACCAGCCTGGCCAACATGGTGAAACCCCGTCTCTACTAAAAATACACAAATTAGCCAGGTGTGGTGGCGAGCACCTGTAGTGCCAGCTTCTAGGGAGGCTGAGACAGGAGAATCACTTGAACCTGGGAGGTAGAGGTTGCAATGAGCCGAGATCACACCACTGCACTCCAGTCTGGGGAACAAAGCAAGACTCCATCTCAAAAAAAAAAAAAAAGAAAACTAGTCCTCCCAGGGACCTCTGTTCCACCTTCAGGTCTGGCTGGCTGTGGGACTGTGGGGTCAAGACTGGCCCGCTGACCAGAACAGAGCCCCTGACTGGGCTTTGGTGTGCATCCTGCCCCTGAGGAAATTAGTATTCTGTTCAAGAGACAGGACACAAGGCCCCCCTACAGCAGCCAGAGAGTTCAAACCCTCCATGGCTCCACATCTTACCTGTAAAAGCCAAAGTCCTACAAAAGCCCTGTGCTATCTGCCCCTAGACTTCATCTCCACCCCTGCGTCCTTGGCTCTGTTCCATCTGCACAGGCCCCCTTGGCTTTTCTCACAGGAGCCGCGCGTTCCAGCTGCTGGGCCTTATAAAGGCAGAAAGGTGTGATCCCTTTTCTCACCCACCAGAAGGAGGTTAATAAGAGAAAACGTAACAGATTTATTTAATCAAAGTTGGATTTTTGTTTGTTTGTGTTTGTTTTTCCTCACTCTGTAGCCCAGGCTAGAGTGCATGGTGGGATCTCGGCTCACTGAAGTCTTGACCTCCTGGGTTCAGGCGATCCTCCTACCTCAACCTCCTGAGTAGCTGGGACTACAGGTGCGCACCACCACACCTGGCTAATTTTTTAAATTTAATTTTCATAGAGACTGTGTCTCACAATGTTGCCTAGGCTGGTTCAAGCAGTCCTCCCACTCAGTCTCCCAAAGTGCTGGGATTACAAGCGTGACCCACTGGGCCCAGCCTATTTGATCAAAGTTTTATGTGTTCACAACCAGCCTGGGCAACATAGGGAGAGCTCGTTTCAATAAAATTTTTTAAAAAGTTTTATGAGAGCCTTCAGAAGTGAAGACCTAAAGACCCAGGGAAAACTCTGTTTATGCTTAGGGTTGATGAGGAATGGCAGCTGTGTAGAAATATGATTGGATGAAGGGCTATGATCTAATGCTCAGTGAGAGGGAAAACAGCAAGGCCTGTCTGCTCGATTCTCCTTGGTTTCTCTGTGTAACCTTTCCTTCTTCCTTTCTTTCCTTCTTTTTTTTTGATACGAAGTCTCACTCTGTTGCCCAGGCTGGAGTGCAGTGGAATGATCTTGGCTCACTGCAACCTCCATCTCCCAGGTTCAAGTGATTCTACCACCTCAGCCTCCCGAGTAGCTGGGATTACAGGTGCATGCTACCACATCCGGCTAATTTTTGTATCTTTTTTTAGTAGAGACGGAGTTTCACGGTGTTAACCAGGATTGTCTCGATCTCCTGACCTCGTGATCCGCCCGTCTCGGCCTCCCAAAGTGCTGGGATTACAGGCTTGAGCCACCGCGCCCGGCCTAATTTTTGTATTTTTAGTAGAGACAGGGTTTCGCCATGTTGGCCAGGCTGGTCTCAAACTCCTGACCTCGAGTGATTTGACTGCCTTGGCCTCCCAAAGTGCTGGGATTACAGGTATGAGCCACTGCGCCCGGCCTGTGTAGCATTTCTTCTTCCTAGGTATGAGGAAGGACCCCTCTGGGATGAGGGACTTTAAGGGAGAAGGGAGAGGGGGAAAATGACCTCTGTAGGTTTTGCTTTCTGGGAGAGGGATTCTAGTTTCTATGGCCGTGGGGAAGAGGAATTCTGGTTTCTATGACTTGCCTCGAAAGAGAAAGAAAGGTGAGCAGCAGGGCAGGAGGTCAGAGAGACTCCGCTTCCGAGGCCTTCCCATCTCCTTTAGTTCAAAATACTCAGCATGCCTTACTTTGGAGAATTGTGTTCTGAGCCCTACCTGGAAGTCTCTTCTCTGAGATGATTCCACAGCTCCGTCCTCGGGCCAGTGCTGAAACCTTCTCTTAACCAAGACATCTGAGAGGAGCCCAAATGGAAGCCTACCCTCACCCCAGTTTCATCTCCATTCCTTTCTTTCTTTCTTCTGCTTTATTTTTCTTAAGGGAACATATCAGCACCTGACATAATTGTGTGTTTCATTATTGTTAATTGTATTTTTTTTTCAGTTTGTTTTTTTTTTTTTTGAGACAGAGTCTCGCCTCGTCATCAGGCTGGAGTGCAGTGGCGGGATCTCGGCTCACTGCAATCTCTGCCTCCCGGGTTAAAGCAATTCTCCTGCCTCAGCCTCCCGAGTAGGTGGGACTACAGGTGTGCATCACCACGCCCAGCTAATTTTTGTATTTTTAGTAGAGACAGGGTTTCACCATGTTGGCAGGATGGTCTCGGTCTATTGACCTCGTGATTTGCCCACCTCGGCCTCCCAAAGTGCTGGGATTACAGGCATGAGCCACCATGCCCAGTCTTTTTTTTTTTTTTTTTTTTAAAGTAGAGACAGGGTCTCCCTATGTTGCCCAAACTGTTCTCAAACTCCTGGGCTCAAGGTATCTTCCTACCTTGGCCTCCCAAAATGATAGGATTATAGGTATGAGCCACCATGCCCATAACAATAACCACAATAATTGTGAATTGTATTTTGATTATCAGTTGCTCCAAGTACAATATTAGCCCCATGAGGACAGAACCTTTTTTTTTTTTTTGAGGCAGGTTTTCCCTCTGTCTCTCAGGCTGGAATGCAGTGCCACGGTCTTGGCTCATTGCAGCGTCAACCTCCCAGGCTCAAGTGATCCTCCTGTCTCAGCCTCGTGAGTAGCTGGGACTGCAGGCAGGCACCACCACGCCTAGCTAACTTTTGTATCTTTTGTAGAGACAAGGCTTTGCCATGTTTCCCAGGCTGGGAGGACAAGATTTTTGTTCTGTTTTCTGCTGTATCCTCAGTGCCTAAAACAGCACACAGTAGGAACTCAATGAGTTTTTCAATGACTATCGTTGAAAGAATACAGGAGGCCAGGCACGGTGGCTCACGCCTGTAATCCCAGCACTTTGGGAGGCTGAGGCAGGTGGATCATGAGGTCAGGAGTTCAAGACCAGCCTGGCCAAGATGGTGAAACCCCCTATCTACTAAAAATACAAAAAATTAGCCGAGCGTGGGGGCATGCGCCTGTAAATCCCAGCTACTCGGGAGGCTGAGGCAAAGAATTGCTTAAACCTGGCAGGCAGAGGTTGCAGTGAGCCGAGATCACGCCACTGCACTTCAGCCTGGGTGACAGAGCAGGACAAGCAAGCTAGCAAGCAAGCAAGAAAGAAAGAAAATAGGAAAAGGTGGCCAGGCATGGTGGCTTATGCCTATAATCCCAACATTTTGGGATGCCAAGGCAGGCAGATCACATGAGGCCAGGAGTTTGAGACCAGCCTGGCCAATATGGTGAAACCTCATCTCTACTAAAAATACAAACATTAGCTGGGCGTGGTGGTGCACAACTGTAATCCCAGCTACTCGGGAGGCTGAGGCAGGAGAACTGGAAAGGCAGATGTTGCAGTGAGCTGAGATCGCACCCCTGCACTCCAGCCTGGGTGACAGAGCAGGACTCTGTCAAAAAAAAAAAAAAAAAAAAAAAGACTATAGGAAAAGGAATATTAGATAAATCATGTGGCTCCAGTTTCCCCATATGGAAAATGGGAAGGATTAAATTGGATCTAAGATTCCATCTGTCTCCAGGAGTCAAGTAGGCTGTGTTGGGGCGGCCTGGGTGGGCACGGAGGTGGGACTGAGAGGGACAGTTTCCTCACAGGCTTCAGAACAAGCCTGTATGCGACTGGCAGGGTGGGGCAGGGCATGGGGGGAGGGGCGATGGAAGGACTTTGCTAAGGACCTATCCAGAAGATTTCAAAATTCCCTGAATGAGACAGAATCCAGATGAGGGCAGCTTCAGTTCAGGGCATGGGGCCCTTAAAATAAAAAGCAGCAGGCCAGGCGCGGTGGCTCACACCTGTAATCCCAGCACTTTGGGAGGCTGAGGCGGGTGAATCTCCTGAGGTCTGGAGTTCAAGACCAGCCTGGTCAACATGGTGAAACCCCATCTGTACTAAAAATACAAAAAATTAGCTAGGTGTAGTGGCGGGTGCCTGTAATCCCAGCTACTCAGGAGGCTGAGGCAGGAGAATCGTTTGAATCCGGGAGGTGGAGGTTGCAGTGAGCCGAGATCATGCCACTGCACTCCAGCCTGGGCAACAAGATCGAAACTCCATTTAAAAAAAAAAAAAAAAGGTAAACAGCAGTGCCTCAGCAAACAGCAACATCCTCCGTTTCCATACATACAACCAAAGACTTAGGAATCTGGACACTCCCTTTTCCCTCAGTCTCTACATCTGATCAACTTTCAAACTTGCAATTCTTCCCACTTGCCTGCCACAGTCGTTATCTTTAGAAACACTGACATTTGGGCTGGCACGGTGACTCACGCCTGTAATCCCAGCACTTTGGGAGGCAGAGACAGGCAGATCACCTGAGGTCAGGAGTTTGAGATCAGCCTGACCAACATGGAGAAACCCCCTATCTACTAAAAACACAAAATTCGCCAGGCGTGGTGGCACATGCCTATAATTCCAGCTACTCAGGAGGCTGAGGCAGGAGAATCGCTTGAACCCGGGGAGCGGAGGTTACAGTGAGCCGAGATCATGCCATGTTGCACTCCACGCTGGGCAACAAGAGCGAAAATCCATCTCAAAAAAACAAAAACAAAAAAACCCCAAACATTTGCAGAGCACTTCCCACAGGTCACAGCCTGTCTGACCCTTCCAGCCCAGTAAAGCAGGCCATCCCTCCAGCTCTTTTCCTCAAGGGCTCTTCCAGCATCATTCGGGTCTCAGGCTAAATGTCACTTCCTTGGAGTGGGCTTCTCTGATCACATCCTGTCACCCTCTAGCAATCATCCTATTTTAATTTCCCACATAGCACTTGGCACTCCCTGTGGATTCTCTGGTTTGAGATCTGACTCCTCCATTTGAGTGGAAATCCCACACGGGCAGGGTCTGTCCCCTGCACCGCAGCATCCCTCACCTGGGGCAGCACCTGGCGCAGCACCAGAAGACAGGTGAAGAGAAATCCTGTATTATAGCTATGAAAACAGAAGCACAGAGGCTAAGTGTCTGGCCCAAGGTCTAACAGAGAGTCAGTGCCAGAGCCAGAATCCATCCTCCCACGCTGCCCCTCCTGCTCACCATGCCCATCTCTCTGCCCCGGCTGCCACATGGCAGCCAAAGTGAGTTTTTCTTTTTTCTTTCTTTCTTTCTTTTTTTTTTTTTCTAAGAAGGAGTCCTGCTCTGTCGCTAGGCTAGAGTGCAGCGGCACGATCTCGGCTCACTGCAACCTCCACCTCCTGGGTTCTAGTAATTCTTCTGCCTCAGCCTCCCAAGTAGCTGAGATTACAAGCACACGCTACCATACCCGGCTGATTTTTGTATTTTTAATAGAGATGAGATTTCACCATGTTGGCCAGGATGGTCTTGATCTCCTGACCTTGTGACCCATCCACCTTGGCCTCCCAGAGTGCTGGGATTACATGCGTGAGCCACCACGCCCAGCCCAAAGTGAATTTTTCAAAACATAGACCAGATTACTTCTGACTCACCTTCCTGTGGCTTTGTTTTCTGCATATCATCATCTCCAGACTTCTTATCTAGGCCTATCTAACTGTCCTCATCAGGCCTCTGCCCACTATCCTTTTCTCTCCAGCTTCTATGCCCCAGGACCTTTGCGCTAGCTCTCTCCTCTCCAGGGAGGTTTTGGCATGGCTCATTCTTATCCCCCAGGGTCTTTGTAAGAAGGCCATTCTGACCACTGTAAAGCTGCCCTGTGCTGTCCCCATAGTCTCTCCCCACCACAGCCCTCTTAGACTTTCCTCCATTGCACTCAGCACTCACTACACTTATTGATTTATCTTTTGTCTCCGGCTACCCAGAACACAGCCCAGTGAGAGTAGAGACCATGACTAGTGGCTTCCTCAGTGTATCTCCAGTGCCCAGAACGGTGCCTGGCACAAAGTGGGCACTCATAAAATATTTGTTAAATGAATGGATGCAGGAGTGAGTGAATGCATTTGGGAAAAAGGCCCAATGGGCAAGAAAGAAATGAGGTTGGAAAGGCAGGGCCGGCTGCTGAGGGTCATTTCATAGGACAAGCACAGAGGCCTGCAGGCCGAGGCACAGACCTCAGGAGACATGCACAGACTACTGTTAAGAGACAGTGACACTGAGGTTCCTCGCGGTGCTGGGAAGTCTGACTTGAGAGTACAGTGCTGGTTATGATTATAAACTGGCAAAAAGCAAACAGGCAAGACTGGTGAGCTTAACCCAGTGCATCTCACTCCTCTTATCAAATTTCTCTGAAACTGTTATCTCTCTGGACTTCAAACAGCTGCCTCTTATCTTCAGCCCAGCCCAAGCAGTTATCAGGTTCTAGAATAACAGCTTTCCAGGCTGCTAGGAGCAGAGCCCAGTGCCAGGTCTCCAGCCTGGTGTGGGGAAGGCCCGAATGTGTCTTCCCTGCACTCAGCAGGGCCTATTGACTCCCAGTCCCCAGAGTCCCTCATCACAGCACAGGAAGGGCGGGAGACAGGCTGAATCTCAATGAAGCCACTTTGGGTAGGGGCGGAGCGAAAAAAAATTTCTATTCACAGTTCCACCAACCTGTTAAGGGACTGGTCCTAAGTCTCCTCTTATCACCTGAGCTATGGGTTAAAGTCTTAAATGGGACCCCTGGGACCCCAGAACATGACCTGGATGTCAGGCCTCCTCTGAGAATATCCCAGTCCGCAGCACCCTTCAGTACAGGGAGAGAAGTTTCCCAGAGAGAAGTAGCCCCTTCTATGTGCCTTGGTCTACTCTGACCTAAGAAATCACTCCTCAGCTACCCAGGACCAAGTCACCTTCAGAACTTTGAAGCCAGATGTGTGAGAGGGAGATTGAGTCACTGCAGGACAGACCAGGCCCTCAGGGTTCTGCCTCCTCACCATCCCAGCAGGACACAGAGCTCCAGCAAAGCCCAGGAGGCCACAGGCTAACATCCACCTGGCCTCACTTCATACCAGGTGGTGCACTGGCCCAGGCCCCATTGACAGGGGACAGCCAGGGCCCTCCCTACACCCTGGGGTAGGGGCAGGAGCCAGGGCAGGACAACAAGCACAGCATGACATGCCCTAAAGGACCTGTGCCAGCTGCCTCCCACCAATGCCCTCCCTCTGTTAGCTATAGAGATGTGTGTAAGTCTGAGCCATGGGAAGGCTTCCTAAGGCATCTTTAGAAACTGGCCAGACCCCTCATTTCCTCACTTCATTCCACCTTGAAGCAGGGGGTGTCGATAAGGAAAAAAAGCACATACAGAAGTGGCATTAGCAACAGCATGTCAACACCTATGCCGAGCACTTTATCAGTCAATAAAGGCCAGAACACAGGGCAGAGAGGGGAGCCTGGACTTGACCCTGTGGACAGGGAGGCTAGTGGGCAGTAGGGGATGGACAGCACCAGATTTGCATATTTGAAAGACCCTCTGGCTATAATGAGTGGGGAGGAGCCACAGACAGGAGGACTTGGGGCTGCAGGAGGGGAGGCTGGCAGGTCACAGGAAGGCATTGTTTCAAGGGGTCCCTGACATGTATGTATTTTCTCAATATAAAGACACTGGTTATGTGCAGTAGTTCATGCCTGTGGTGTGATTTGGGAGATACAGGGCAGGTTGCCAGGCCCAGGGAGTTTGGTTGAGCCTGGGCAACATGAAGCCCTATCTCTGCTAAAAATGCAAGGCAGGCAGTGCATGCGCCTCACGTCCCAACTATTCAGGAGGTGGTGGGATCGCTTGAGTCCAGAGAGGCAGAGGGTTGCAGTGAGCCAGGTGTGCCACTGTGCTTCTAGCCTGGGTGACAGGGGAAGTGAGACGTCTCAAAAAAAAAAAAAAAAAAAAAAAAAGACAGTGGTTTCAAGACCAGCCTGGGCAACATGAGTGAGACCTGTCTCTAAAAATGAGTAAAAATTAGCTGGGCAGGCGGTGATGGCTCAAGCCTGTAATCCCAGCACTTTGGGAGGCGGTGAGTAGGATCCAGATCCAGGAGGTCGAGACCTCTAGCTATGGGTGAAACCCGATCTCTACTAAAAATACAAAAACTAGCCCGGAGGTCAACTCGGAGGCTGAGGCAGGAGAATGGCCTGAACCTGGGAGAAGCCCAGACTTGCAGTGAGCCGAGATGTGCCACTGCACTCCAGCCTGGGTGACACAGCCCAGCGAGGCTCCGTCAAGTAGCTGGGCGTGGTGGTTCACGTGCCTGTAGTCCCAACTACTTGGGAGGCGGGGTAGGAGGATTGCCATTAGGAGGTTGAGCTTCAGTGAATAGCCGTGCCACTGCCTCCAGCCTGAGCAACTAAGACCCTGTCTCAAAAGACACTAAAACGACAGGCTGCTCGATACTACGCACTTTGGGTAGGAGAACAGGCTGTCCTGAGGTCGGGGGTGAGACCATCCCAGCTAACATGGTGAAACCCTGTCTGTACTAAAAATACAAAAGATGGCGGGTGTGGTGGCTGGCCTGTAGTCCAGCGGCTGGGAGGCTGAGGCAGGGAGAATGGCGTGAACCAGGGAGGCAGGAAGAGCTTGCAGTGAGCGAGATCGCACCCTGCACTCAGCCTGGGTGACAGAGCGGGCAACCTGTTTCAAAAAAAAGACACTAAAGCCAAATGCCAAAAACTGCAGAGCTCATCAGAAATTTGTTTGTTTTGTTTTGTTTTGAGGCGGAGTCTCACTATGTCATGGGCTGGTGCGGTAGCTTCATCAGCCCGCAAGCTCTGTCTCCTGGAGTTCACATCATTCTGCCTCCAGCCCACTCCAGCTCAGACCTACAATCATTACCACCATGACTTGACAAGTTTTCAATTGATTTTCGAAATGAGAGACGAGGGTTTCTGTCTGGATAGTCTTGATCTCCTGACCTCATGATCCGCCTGCCTCAGCCTCCCAAAGTGCTGGGATTACAGGCGTGAGCCACTGCGCCCTGCTTATCAGAAGATTTTAACTGTTTTTGAAAAAGTCTTCATCCTCCAAAAACCTGGGAAGGCCTCCATGTATAGGTAACACCCAAGCCTCTTCCTCCGGCCTCCAAAGACTTCCAAGATGGGGCCTAGCCTCATTCTCCAATACTGTGCCCTTGTTTGCACCCCAGTGTCCAGCATGAGGAATAGCCCCCTCTGCCCAAGTGACCACAGTGGCCCATGCTTCCATGCCGCTGTGCAGGCTGTCACTGCTGCAAAGCATTCCCCACTCCCTCTTGTGTCTTGTTCAATGCTCAGCACAGCATCTGGCCCGTGGTAAAGCTCTCAATCAATATGTCTTTTACACACAGCAGAAGTAATCACTCCCTCTACCTCCATGCAGAGTACATACCTCTAAGGTTGCAATTAGGTTGCTCGGCAATAACCTATTTACTTGACATCACCCAGACTGCAAGCTCTTTGAGGGCTGGGACTCTTTCATTTTTGTGTCCTCACTGCCTGGCACACAGTAGGTGCTCAATAAATGCTTGTTGAATAACTGTGTAACACCCATCTGAACCTTCTCTAATCACTTCTGAGAAACCATGGTACATCTATGGCGCCTTTTTTTTTGTTTTTTTTTTGAGACAGAGTCTCGCTCCCCAGGCTGGAGTGCAGTGGTATGATCTCAGCTCACCGCAGCCCCCACCTCTCGGGTTCAAGTGATTCTCCTGCCTCAGCCTCCTGAGTAGCTGGGATTACAGGCGCCCACCACCACGCCCGGATAATTTTTGTATTTTTAGTAGAGATGGGATTTCACTGTGTTGGCCAGGCTGGTCTCAAACTCCTGACCTCAGGTGATCCATCTACTTTGGCCCCCCGAACTGCTGGGATTACAGGCATGAGCCACCATGCCTGGCCAGGCGCCTCTTGTATCTCCCTCATGACATTGCTCTGTAGCCCAGCAGTTAATCCAGGTACCTCAGACAAATCCAAGTCCAAATCCTGGCTGCACCATTTGATGATGACCTAGCACACCCCTTAAGCCTCAGTTTCCATTTGGTGTCCATATTCCATTAAGGAAGTGGAAGAATGCAATCAGGTAATTCATGGCAAGAGTTTGGCAAATGTCAAACAAATGCCAACTTTGTTATTCTGGCCCCACCCACAGTTTTCTCACTCCCAGAATCCTAAAGCCAGCCGTTTAGTGCCTCAGAGACCTTGCTCTTAGAGAGATAAGATGCCCTAGGTGTGGCCAAAGAACAAGAAGGTCCAAAGCAAAGATAACATTTTTAAAAATGTGTAGAATAGAAGAATGAGTAATAAGAAAAGGAAGGCTGGCCAGGGTAGCAACAGAATCAGGAGGGACCTTGAGGCTGCCTGGGAGTGCCTGTGTGTATTGGCGTGGCACAGCCAACCGTCAAGGTCCGGCACCAACCCGCCCAGCATCTGGGTTCTGCTGTAGCTCTTCTGGCCCAAGCTGGGTGGCCGCTTCTCCCCATACCGTTCAAGGACTCTCCTTCTTCAGCTCCCTGGCTCTCCCCACAAACCTGCTGTGAATTTCCTGGGGTTGCTCTTCAGTTAGGGATTGAGAGGCCTTAGACATGAAGGACAAAACTGTCATCAGGAACCCAGACTGGCCGCCTAGTACATATGGCATTCCCTGGGCCTCATCATCATCATCATTATTATTATTATTATTTTTTTTTTTTTTTTGAGACGGAGTTTCACTCTTGTCACCCAGGCTGGAGTGCAATGGCGCGATCTCGGCTCACTGCATCCTCTGCCTTCCGGGTTCATGCGATTCTCCTGCCTCAGCCTCCTGAGTAGCTGGGATTACAGGCAGGGACCACCACGCCCAGCTAATTTTTTTGTATTTTTAGTAGAGATGGGGTTTCATCACGTTGGCGAGGCTGGTCTCAAACTCCTGACCTCAGGTGATCTGCCTGTCTCAGTCTCCCAAACTGCTGGGATTACAGGTGTGAGCCACTGCGCCTGGCCTTAATTTTTATATTTTTAGTACAGATGGGGTTTCACCATGTTGGCCAGGCTGGTCTCAAACTCCTGACCTCAGGTGATCCACCCACCTCAGCCTCCCAAAGTGCTGGGATTACAGGCATGAGCTACCACGCCTGGCCCACAATTCTTCATTTGTAAATTAGGATAGCAATTTCTATCTCTTTTTTTTTTTTTTTTGAGACAGAGTCTAGCTCTGTGGCCCAGGCTGGAGTGCAGTGGCCGGATCTCAGCTCACTGCAAGCTCCGCCTCCTGGGTTTACGCCATTCTCCTGCCTCAGCCTCCCGAGTAGCTGGGACTACAGGCGCCCGCCACCTCGCCCGGCTATTTTTTTGTATTTTTTTAGCAGAGACGGGGTTTCACCGTGTTAGCCAGGATGGTCTCGATCTCCTGACCTCGTGATCCGCCCGTCTTGGCCTCCCAAAGTGCTGGGATTACAGGCTTGAGCCACTGCACCTGGCTTGTGTTTTGTTTTTTAGAGACAGAGTCTTGCTCTGTTGCCCAGGCTGGAGTGCAGTGGCCGGATCTCAGCTCACTGCAAGCTCCGCCTTCCGGGTTCACGCCATTCTCCTGCCTCAGCCTCCCGAGTAGCTGGGACTACAGGCGCCCGCCACCTC
>NW_022161237.1:0-20381 GCF_008728515.1 Papio anubis | reverse complement strand
ATGGGGTAATCAGCCTGGAGACAATCAGGCATTGCCCTCCACGTGCAGGACTGCCAAGACACACTTGATATCTGCAGAAGGAGGGCATGGGTGATAGAGCTGAGGACCAACAGGATGCGCTTCATGGGACGAGTGAGCTCGTCATGACTGGGACAAGCTGACACCAGAGAGGTAGGCTGGGTGTTCCTTTGAGGCCTCATGTTTGTTACAAAACAAGGCTTTTCTCTATGGATTTTGTGACCAGGGTCTCAGAGCCCCATCCCTCTTTGCCCTCCCACTCCCCCATTGAGTTCCTCCCTACCTTCTGGAAGTGTCCGAAGAACCAGTGGGAGGGAGGGCACGGGAACTGCTGGAGGGCTTTGAGCAGCCACTGCCTGTGCAGGTAGAGCTGAGCAGCCTTGATCAGCAGCAGAAGCAGAATGAGCAGGGAGGCCACTTGGAGGATCCCGGAGACACCACCCAGGAGTCTGCTGGGGCTCAGCACAGAGACACTCATGGTGTAGCACCTGCTGGATCTCTGAGTGCCCCTACCTCTCCCTGCCCACCCCTGTCCACCTGTGCTGAAGTCCTGGGAGGATTGTCCCGCCCACTTGTGGGGAGAGTGAAGGGGGATGGCAGAACTTGGACCTCAGGGTTCATAATCGATTGACTATGGATCCTAGTTCCTAGGATCTATATGTTCCTAGGGAAACAGTGGAAGAAAAGCTTCATCAGCTGTCTACCACATTCCCCTGTCCATGTACCTCACAAATATTTAATGAGCATTTACTGTGTGCCAGGCAGTATGCTTGGTGTGTGGGCACCGCTGTGAGGAAAACAGACTTGAATGCTGACCTCAGGGAATTTACATTCTGCTTTACTACATTGCAATAATGTTCATTCAGTGGCACTTTTTTCTGTTATACATTAAAAGAAAATTCTCAATATGATATGTACATTTAAACTTAACATTAACCAAGTCCTGACTCTTTACTTTTGTCTTATTTAAATCTAATTTTATTTACCATAAAAACCACTTCCATCTATATATTGAGTGAGGAGTGGGAATTACGTCTTTCTATTAACTGGATGATGATATGGGCAAACAGATGCTAATATGGCAGCTGTTCAAGTACTTTATTTTATTCCATTGGGGAGATTGGTCTCATAACATCCATAGCATGATTTTTTTCTCAGTTCATATACATGACAATTAAAAAAATTCTACATAATGTTAGTTATGATTTTTCCCCCCATTGATAGGTTTACCTTCTCTACCGGAGAAAGTCCTAGAGCAATTTTAGTCCTACTTCAGTCTAGTACTATAGCCACAGCAGGAGCATGTTTATCAATTCTCTTTCATCCTAAATAGTACACAATTACACAATCAGAACTTTGCACTCTGTTCAGGAGCCCTGGCTACTTTGTTGAGAACAATCTGTAGTGAACAGAAATTAATATTTAAAAAATGATTGCTTTGCCAACTTCAAGTAAAGTAGGTTAAATAGTAACTATTGCTATGAATTAACCCTCCCTGGCATTTTTACATGCATATCTGTGCATGAGCATTCTTTTTTTTCATCTTTTCATAATTTAAACTTTTGTTTTAGATTCAGGTATGTATGCAGGTTTTTTACACTGGTATATTGTGTGATGCCAAGGGTTTGGATACAAATGATTCTGCCACTCAGGTAGTGAGTATGGCATATATTAGTCAAATTTTCAATGCTTACTCATATCTGTACCTACCCCTCTAGTAGTCTCCAGTGTCTATTGTTCCCATATTTATGTCCATAAGTACCCAACACGTAGTTCCCACTTATAAGTGAGAACATGTGGTATTTGGTTTTCTGTTGCCGTGTTAATTTGCTTAGGATGATTGCATCCCAATTCATCCATGTTGCTGCAAAGAACATGATTTCATTACTTTTTACAGCTGCCTAGTATTCCACTCTGTATATGTATCACATTTTCTTTATCCAGTCCACCATTGATGGACACCAAGTTTGATTCCATGTCTTTGCTATTGTGAATAGTGCTGTGATGAATGTACAAGTAGAGGTATCTTTTTGGTAGAACAACTTATTTTCTTTTGGATATATAGCTAACATTGGGATTGCTGGGTCAAATAGTAGTTCTATTTTAAGTTCCTTGAGAACTCTCCAAACTACTTTCCACAGTGGCAGAACTAATTTACATTTCCAGGAATAATGTATACACATTAAGTTTTTTTCCTGCAGCCTAGACAGCATATGTTGATTTGAAACTTTTTTTTAAATTTTTATTTTTTAAAATTATACTTTAAGTTCTAGGGTACATGTGCACGACGTGCAGCTTTGTTACATATGTATAAATGTGCCATGTTGGTATGCTGCACCCATTAACTAGTCATTTACATTAGGTATATCTCTTAATGCTATCCTTCCCCCGCTCCCTCCCCACAATGGGACCCAGTGTGTGATGTTGCCATTCCTGTGTCCCAGTGATCTCATTGTTCAATTCCCACCTATGAGTGAGAACACGTGGTATATGGTTTTCTGTTCTTGTGATAGTTTGCTGAGAATGATGGTTTCCAGCTGCATCCATGTCCCTACAAAGGACACGAACTCATCCTTTTTTTTGGCTGCATAGTATTCCATGGTGTATATGTGCCACATTTTCTTAATCCAGTCTGTCACTGATGGACATTTGGGTTGATTCCAAGTCTTTGCTATTGTAAATAGTGCTGCAATAAACATACATGTGCATGTGTCTTTTTAGCAGCATGATTTATAATCCTTTGGGTATATACCCAGTAATGGGATGGCTAGGTCAAATGGTATTTCTAGTTCTAGATCCTTGAGGAATCACCACACTGTTTTCCACAATGGTTGAACTAGTTTACAGTCCCACCAACAGTGTAGAAGTGTTCCTATTTCTCCACATCCTCTCCAGCACCTGTTGTTTCCTGATTTTTTAATGATTGCCATTCTAACTGGTGTGAGATGGTATCTCATTGTGGTTTTGATTTGCATTTCTCTGATGGCGAGTGATGATGAGCATTTTTTCATGTGTCTGTTGGCTGTATGAATGTCTTCTTTTGAGAAGGGTCTGTTCATATCCTTTGCCCACTTTTTGATGGGGTTGTTTGTTTTTTTCTTGTAAATTTGATTGAGTTTTTTATAGGTTCTGGATATTAGCCCTTTGTCGTATGAGTAGATTGCAAAAATTTTCTCCCATTCTGTAGGTTGCCTGTTCACTCTGATGGTAGTTTCTTTTGCTGTACAGAAGCTCTTTAGTTTAATTAGATCCCATTTGTCAATTTTGGCTTCTGTTGCCATTGCTTTTGGTGTTTTAGACATGAAGTCCTTGCCCATACCTGTGTCCTGAATGGTATTACCTAGGTTTTCTTCTAGGGTTTTTATGGTTTTACATCTAACATTTAAGTCTCTAATCCATCTTCAATTAATTTTCGTATAAGGAGTAAGGAAAGGATCCAGTTTCAGCTTTCTACTTATGGCTGGCCACTTTTCCCAGCACCATTTATTAAATAGGGAATCCTTTCCCTATTTCTTGTTTTTGTCAGGTTTGTCAAAGATCAGATGGCTGTAGATGTGTGATATTATTTCTGAGGGCTCTGTTCTGTTCCATTGGTCTATATCTCTATTTTGGTACCAGTACCATGCTGTTTTGGTTACTGTAGCCTTGTGTAGTTTGAAGTCAGGTAGCATGATGCCTCCAGCTTTGTTCTTTTGGCTTAGGATTGTCTTGGCAATGCGGGCCCTTTTTTGGTTCCATATGAACTTTAAAGCAGTTTTTTCTAATTCTGTGAAGAAAGTCATTGGTAGCTTAAAGGGGATGGCATTGAATCTATAAATTACCTTAGGCAGTATGGCCATTTTCACGATATTGATTCTTCCTATCCATGAGCATGGTATGTTCTTCCATTTGTTTGTGTCCTCTTTTATTTCACTGAGCAGTGGTTTGTAGTTCTCCTTGAAGAGGTCTTTTACATCCCTTGTAAGTTGGATTCCTAGATATTTTATTTTCTTTGAAGCTATTGTGAATGGGAATTCATTCATGATTTGGCTCTCTGTTTGTATGTTACTGTTTTATAAGAATGTTTGTGATTTTTGCACATTGATTTTGTATCCTGAGACTTGGCTGAAGTTTCTTATCAGCTTAAGGAGATTTTGGGCTGAGACCATGGGGTTTTCTAAATATACAATCATGTCATCTGCAAACAGGGACAATTTGACTTCTTCTTTTCCTAACTGAATATCCTTTATTTCTTTCTCTTGCCTGATTGTCCTGGCCAGAAATTCCAACACTATGTTGAATAGGAGTGGTGAGAGAGGGCATCCCTGTCTTGTGCCAGTTTTCAAAGGGAATGCTTCCAGGTTTTGCCCATTCAGTATGATATTGGCTGTGGGTTTGTCATAAATAGCTCTTATTATTTTGAGATACATTCCATCAATACCGAATTTATTGAGAGTTTTTAGCATGAAGGTTGTTGAATTTTGTCAAAGGCCTTTTCTGCATCTATTGAGATAATCATGTTGTTTTTGTTTTGGTTCCATTTATATGCTGGATTGCATTTATTGATTTGCAGATGATGAACCAGCCTTGCATCCCAGGGATGAATCCCACTTGATCATGGTGGATAAGCTTTTTGATGTGCTGCTGGATTCAGTTTGCCAGTATTTTATTGAGGATTTTTGCATCGATGTTCTTCAGAGATATTGGTCTAAAATTCTCTTTTTTTGTTGTATCTCTGTCAGGCTTTGGTATCAGGATGATGTTGGCCTCATAAAATGAGTTAGGGAGTATTCCCTCTTTTTCTATTGATTGGAATAGTTTCAGAAGGAATGGTACCAACTCCTCCTTGTACCTCTGGTATAATTTGTCTGTGAATCCATCTGGTCCTGGACTTTTTTTGGTCGGTAGGCTATTAATTATTGCCTCTATTTCAGAGCCTGCTATTGGTCTATTCAGGGATTCAACTTCTTCCTGGTTTAGTCTTGGGAGAGTGTAAGTGTCCAAGAAATTATCCATTTCTTCTAGGTTTTCTAGTTTATTTATGTAGAGGTGTTTATAGTATTCTCTGATGGTAGTTTGTATTTCTGTGGGGTCGGTGGTGATATCTCCTTTATCATTTTTTATTGTGTCTGTTTGATTCTTCCTCTTTTCTTCTTTATAAGTCTTGCTAGCGGTCTATCACTTTTGTTGATCTTTTCAAAAAACCAGCTCCTGGATTCACTGATTTTTTTGGAGGGTTTTTTGTGTCTCTATCTCCTTCAGTTCTGCTCTGATCTTAGTTATTTCTTGCCTTCTGCTAGCTTTTGAATGTGCTTGCTCTCGCTTCTCGAGTTCTTTTAATTGTGATGTTAGGGTGTCAATTTTAGATCTTTTCTGCTTTCTCTTGTGGGCATTTAGTGCTATAAATTTCCCTCTACACACTGCTTTAAATGTGTCCCAGAGATTCTGCTATGTTGTATCTTTGTTCTCATTGTTTTCAAAGAATATCTGTATTTCTGCCTTCATTTCGTTATGTACCCAGTAGTCAATCAGGAGCAAGTTGTTCAGTTTCGATGTAGTTGGGTGGTTTTGATTGAGTTTCTTAGTCCTGAGTTCTAGTTTGATTGCACTGTGGTCTGAGAGACAGTTTGTTATAATTTCTGTTCTTTTACATTTGCTGAGGAGTGCTTTACTTCCAACTATGTGGTCAATTTTGGTATAAGTGTGATGTGGTGCTGAGAAGAATGTATTTTCTGTTGATTTGGGGTGGAGAGTTCTGTAGATGTCTATTAGGTCTGCTTGGTGCAGAGTTGAGTTCAATTCCTGGATATCCTTGTTGACTTTCTGTCTCATTGATCTGTCTAATGTTGACAGTGGGATGTTAAAGTCTCCCATTATTGTTGTATGGGAGTCTAAGTCTCTTTGTAAGTCTCTAAAGACTTGCTTTATGAATGTGGGTACTCCTGTATTGGGTGCATATATATTTAGGATAGTTAGCTCTTCCTGATGAATTGATCTCTTTACCACTATGTAATGGTCTTCTTTGTCTCTTTTGATCTTTGATGGTTTAAAGTCTATTTTATCAGAGACTAGGATTGCAACCCCTGTTTTTTTTTTGTTTTCCATTTGCTTGGTAGATCTTCCTCCATCCTTTATTTTGAGCCTATGTGTGTCTCTGCATGTGAGATGGGTCTCCTGAATACAGCAAACTGATGGGTCTTGACTCTTTATCTAATTTGCCAGTCTGTGTCTTTTAATTGGACCATTTAGTCCATTTACATCTAAAGTTAATATTGTTATGTGTGAACTTGATCCTTTCATTATGATATTAGCTGGTTATTTTGCTCACTAGTTGATGCAGTTTCTTCCTAGCATCGATGGACTTTACATTTTGACATGTTTTTGCAATGACTTGTACCTGTTGTTCCTTTCAATGTTTAGTGCTTCCTTCAGGATCTCTTATAGGGCAGGCCTGGTGGTGAGAAAATCTCTAAGCATTTGCTTGTCTGTAAAGGATTTTATTTCTCCTTCACTTATGAAACTTAGTTTGGCTGGATATGAAATTCTGGGTTGAAAATTTTTTTCTTTAAGTGTGTTGAATATTGGCCCCTACTCTTTTCTAGCTTGGAGAGATTCTGCCGAGAGATCTGCTGTTTATCTGATGGGCTTCCGTTTGTGTGTAACCTAACCTTTCTCTCTGGCTGCCCTTAACATTTTTTTTCTTCATTTCAACTTTGGAGAATCTGACAATTATGTGTCTTGGAGTTGCTCTTCTCAAGGAGTATCTTTGTGGCATTCTCTGTATTTCCTGAATTTGAATGTTGGCCTGCCTTACAAGGTTGGGGATGTTCTCCTGGATGATATCCTGCAGAGTGTTTTCCAACTTGGTTCCATTTTCCCTGTCACTTTCAGGCACACCAATCAGATGTAGATTTGGTCTTTTCACATAATCCCATATTTCTTGGAGGCTTTGTTCATTTCTTTTTACTCTTTTTTCTCTACACTTCTCTTCTCACTTCATTTCTTTCATTTGATCTTCAATCACTGATACTCTTTCTTCCAGATGATTGAGTCAGTTATTGAAGTTTGTGCATTTGTCACGTAGTTCTCCTGTTATGGTTTTCATCTCTCTCAGTTCTTTTAAGGACTTCTCTACATTGGTTATTCTAGTTAGCCATTCTTCAAATCTTTTTTCAAGGTTTTTAGTTTCTTTGTGCTGGTTATGTAGTTCCTCCTTTAGCTCTGAGAAGTTTGATAGACTGAAGCCTTCTTCTCTTGACTCGTCAAAGTCATTCTCCATCCAGCTTTGTTCCATTGCTGGCAATGAGCTCCGTTTCTTTGGAGGGGGAGATGCACTCTGATTTTTTTGAATTTCCAGCTTTTCTGTACGGCTTTTTCCCCACCTTTGTGGTTTTATTTGTCTTTGGTCTTTGATGATGGTGATGTACTGATGGGGTTTTGGTGTGGGTGTGCTTTCTGCTTGTTAATTTTCCTTCTAACAATCAGGACCCTCAGTTGTAGGTCTGTTGGAGTTTGCTTGAGGTCCACTCCAGACCCTGTTTGCCTGGGTATCAGCAGCAGAGGCTGTAGAAGATAGAATATTGCTGAACAGTGAGTGTTGCTGTCTGATTCTTGCTCTGGAAGCTTCGTCTCAGGGTTGTACCCTGCCGTGTGAGGTGTGAGGTGTGAGGTGTGAGGTGTCAGTCTGCACCTAGTGGAGGATGTCTCCCAGTTAGGCTACTCAGGGGTCAGGGACCCACTTGAGCAGGCAGTCTGTCCGTTCTCAGATCTCAACCTCCATGCTGGGAGATCCACTGCTCTCTTCAAAGCTGTCTTCCTTTTGCTAGGAAAAGGAATTCCCTTCCCCCTTGCACTTTCCAGGTGAGGCGATGCCTCGCCCTGCTTCAGCTCTTGCTGGTTGGGCTGCACCTGTGGACCAGCGCCAACTGTCTGACACGACACAGTGAGATGAACCCAGTACCTCAGTTGAAAATGCAAAAATCACCCATCTTCTGTGTCGCTCACACTGGGAGCTGGAGGTTGGAGCTGTTCCTATTTGGCCATCTTAGGATTTTTAAATTAATAAAAACTTTTTAATAATAGCCATTCTGACTTGTGTGAGATGTGGTTTTGATTCACATTTCTGTTGATTAGTGATGTTGAGCATTTTTTAAAAAATATTTGTTTCCTGCTCATATGTCTTCTTTAGAGAAGTGTCTGTGTCTTTAATGGGGTTGTTTGTTTTTTGCTTGTATTGGAAATTCTGGCCAGGTAAGAAAAAGAAATAAAGGATATTCAAATAGGAAGAGAGGAAGTCAAATTGTCTCTGTTTGCAGATGACATGATTGTATATTTAGAAGACCCCATTGTCTCAGTTCCAAATCTCCTTAAGCTGATAAGAAACTTCAGCAAAGTCTCAGGATACAAAATCAATGTGCAAAAATCACAAGCATTCTTACACACCAATAATAGACAAACAGAAAGCCAAATCATGAGTGAATTCCCATTCACAATTGCTACAAAGAAAATAAAATACCTAGGAATACCACTTACAAGGGATGTGAATGACCTCTATAAGGAGAACTACAAACCACTGCTCAACAAAATAGAAGAGGACACAAAAAATGGAAAAAAATTTCATGCTCATGGATAGGAAGAATCAATATAGTAAAAATGGCCAAACTACCCAAAGTAATTTATAGATTCAATGCTATTCCCATCAAGCTACCATTGACTTTCTTCACAGAATTAGAAAAAACTACTTTAAATTTCATATGGAACAAAAAAAGAGCCCACATTGCCAAGACAATCCTAAGCAAAAAGAACAAAGCTGGAGGCATCATGCTACCTGACTCCAAACCATACTACAAGGCTACGGTAACCAAAACAGCATGGTACTGGTACCAAAACAGATATGTAGACCAATGGAACAGAGCAGAGGCCTCAGAAATAACACCACATATCTACAATTCTGATTTTTGACAAACCTAACAAAAACAAGCAATGGGGAAAGGATTCCCTATTTAATAAATGGTGTTGGGAAAATTGGCTAGCCATATGCATAAAACTAAAACTGGGTCCCTTCCTTACACCTTATACAAAAATTAACTGAAGATGGATTAAAGACTTAAACTTAAGACGTAAAACCATAAAAACCCTAGAAGAAAACCTAGGCAATACCATTCAGGACATAGGCATGGGCAAGGACTTCATGTCCAAAACATCAAAAGCAATGGCAACAAAATCCAAAACTGACAAATGGAATCTAATTAAACTAAAGAGCTTCTGCACAGCAAAGAAACTGTCATCAGAGTGAATAGGCAACCTACAGAATGGGAGAGAATTTTTGTGATCTATCCATTTGACAAAGGGCTAATTTCGAGAATCTACAAAGAACCTAAACAAATTCACAAGAAAATAACAACCCCGCCAAAAAGTGAGCAAAGAATATGAACAGACACTTTGCAAGAGAAGACATTTATGCGGCCAACAAACATAGCAAAAAAAGCTCATCATCACTGGTTATTATAGAAATGCAAATCAAAACCACAATGAGATACCATCTCATGCCCGCTAGAATGGCAATCATTAAAACGTCAGGAAACCACAGATGCTGGAGAGGATGTGGAGAAATAGGAATGCTTTTACACTATTGGTGGGAGTGCAAATTAATTCAACCATTGTGGAAGGCAGTGTGGCGATTCCTCAAGGATGTAGAACCAGAAATACCATTTGACCCAGCAATCCCATTACTGGGTACATACCCAAAGGATTATAAATCATTCTACTATAAAGACACATGCACATGTATGTCCATTGTGACACTGTTCACAGTAGCAAAGACTTGGAACTAACCCAAATGTCCATCAATGATAGACTGGATAAAGAAAATGTGGCATATATACACCACGGAACACTATACAGCCATAGAAAGGATGAGTTCATGTCCTTTGCAGGGACATGGATGAAGCTGGAAACCATCATTCTCAGCAAACTAACCCAAGAACAGAAAACCAAACACCACATGTTCTCATAATTGGAAGTGGAAAAATGAGAACACATGGACACAGGGAGTGGAATATCACACACCGGGGCCTGTCGGGGGTGGGGGATTAGGGAAGGGATAGCATTAGGAGAAATACCTAATGGAGATGATGGGTTGATGGGTGCGGCAAACCACCATGGCACATGTATACCTATGTAACAAACCTGCACGTTCTGCACATGTATCTCAGAACTCAAAGTATAATAAAAAAATGAATTGTTTAATTTCTTTAAATTCTAAAAATGAATTTCTTTAATTTCTTTAGGGATTCTGGATATTAGACCTTTGTCAGATGCATAGTTTATGAATATTTTCTCCCATTCTGTAGGTTATCTGTTTACTCTGTTTATAGTTTCTTTTGCTGTGCAGAAGCATTTTAATTAAGTCCCACTTGTCAATTTTTCCTTTTCTGCAATTACTTTTGAGGACTTAGTTATAAATTCTTTCTCAAGGCTGATGTACATCATCATGTTTCCTAGGTTTTCATCTAGGATTCTTATAGTTTGAGGTCTTACATTTAAACCTTTAATCCATCTTTTCTTTTTTTTTCTTTTTTTTTCCGATCTTGGCTTACTGCAAGCTCCACCTCCTGGGTTCATGCCATTCTCCTGCCTCAGCCTCCTGAGTAGCCGGGACTACAAGCGCCTGCCACCATTCCTGGCTAATTTTTTGTAGTTTTAGTAGAGATGGGGTTTCACTGTATTAGCCAGGATGATCTCGATCTCCTGACCTCGTGATCTGCCCGCTTAGGCCTCCCAAAGTGCTGGGATTACTGGCGTGAGCCACCTTGCCTGGCCCCTTTAATCCATCTTAAGTTAATTTTTATATGGTGAAAAGTCAGGGTCGTTTCATTCTTTTGCATATGGTCACCCAGTTTTCCCGGTACCATTTATTGTATACAGAGTCCTTTTCCCATTGCTTGTTTTTGTCGACTTTGCTGAGGATCAGATGGCTGTAGGTGCATAGCTTTATTTCTGAGTTCTCTGAACTGTTCCCTTGGTCTATGCATCTGCTTTTGTACCAGAACCATGCTGTTTTGGTAACTGCTTAGTATAGTTTGAAGTTGGGCAATGCGATACCTCCATTTTGTTTTTTGGTTTTTTTTGTTTAGTGTGGCTTTGGCTATTTGGGCTATATGAGCATTCTTTAAAGCTTTATTATTGTTGTCCTCTGGATTCCTTATTCACACTTTAGATGATGAGCAATATCTTTGAAAATAGAACAATTTAAAGCTTTGTTTTCTATCATATTCTCACTAAATACTGGAAGGCTTGCAGTAACAGAGATACCATTCCTGACTGGCCTCTTTTCCAAAGAAAGGACAACAGAAACAGGGCCAAACTTTTCAATATCACCATATATTAAATAGATGACACAATCTTAAAGTAAATAATAAACATTAAGTTAACGCCAACAGGACTTGTTAAGGTGACAGTCTGGATTTGTATCAAACTTAGGCATTTGTAATTAGAGGTTCAAATCCTCTTCTTACCAATATATTCATTATTAATAAAATATTATTAGTTATTCCTCATTAATTAGTGATAGCATTCTTAACATGAATTGCCCAAAAACTTTTAAGACATACACAGTTTTGAAAAGAACCTAGTGTTACTGCTCCCTATAAACTGCTACAACCAATTGCCAATGCTTTCAATTGTTTATTCAAGACACATTATAACCATCAGCTTCCTCTTTATTATTACTTATCAATTCAATCTCTTACCTTGACATTAATAATACAGTTCTTTTCCCTATGACACATCCAGTAATTAATATAAACTTGGGGACATTATTTATTTTATCAGTATCAAGTCTAGGTGTATATTCCATGCTAAGATATAAATGAGCTTCAAATTCAAAATATATTTTCTTCAATTAGGGCATGAGGAGCAACAGCACAATTTCATATGAAGTAAGTTTAGCAATCATTTTACTATCAATTATATTAATAAGTGTGTCCTTTACACTATCTACCCTTACAATTACCCAATAATATTTGTGATTAATTTTTACATCATGGTCACTTACCATAAGGGGATTTATTTCAGCTTCAGAAGAAACTACTTGAGTGCTCTCATCAGTTTAACTGAGGGGGAAACATAGCTTGTGTCAGGGTTTAATGTTAAATATGCAGCAGGACCATGTGCTTATTCTTATCTGAATAAGAAGAATACTCCTAAAATAACTTTATTTTCAGGGTCATTATTTTATAATCTTTATATTCCAGAAACCACACAATTTATTTTTATTATTAAGGCTTTACTGCTAAAAGTTTTATTTCTGTAAGTGTGGCCATAATACCCACCATTTCATATGGCCAACTCATACATTTCTTATGAATAAAATTATTACCACTAACCTTACCCCTATATGTGTGACATGTGACGTGTCAATCTCCATTATATCATCAACTATTCCACTAGGGACATGAAAAAGAGTTTTAAGCTTATGATATATAGATGAGATCTTGCACTTGAGCTGATGCTGTAATGGGTTGAGGCTTTTGGAATGTTGGGATGAGGCAAATGCATTTTGATGGGGGGTGGCCATCTTTGAGGGTCAGCAGGAAGATTATTGTATGCTGGGTGATGACCTCCAAAGATATCAAGTTTGAATATCTAGAACCTGTAAAGGATATCTTATTTGGGAAGTGATGTGATGAAATTAAGGACTGAGATGGGGGGATTATCCTGGATTATCAAAGTGAGCTCTAAACGTAAAAGGAGATACGACACACACAGAGAAGGTCATGCAAAGATAAGATGGAAAAAGATTTGAAGATGCTGACCTTGAAGATGGGAGGGATGCAGCCATAAACCTTGAAATGCTGGCAGCCAGCAGTGGGTAGGAGGCAGGGAATGGATTCTGCCTTAGAACTCTGGAGGGAGCACAGCCCTGCTGACACTTTGATTTTAGCCAGGATATTGATTTTGGACTTCAGGCCTCCAGAACAGTGAGATAATGAATTTCTATTTTTATTCTCTCTCTCTGTTTTATGGACAGGGTCTTCTTTAAGTTGCTGAGACTGGTCTCAAACTCCTGGGCTCAAACAGTCCTCCTGCTTCAGCTATCAGAGTAGCTAGTATTACAGACTCGCACCACTGTGCCTGACTCTGTCATTTTAAATCACCACATTTGTGGTCATTTGTTACAGGAGACAAATAATTATGGTAGTAGAGGTGAGGTGTGCTGTAATAAGTACTCAAAATGTACAATTGGGTTTGGAATTGAAGAATAGGTAGAGACTGGAAGATTTTTGAAGTGCATTGATAAGAAAAGCACAGACTGCCTTAAACTCACTATTGGCAGATACATGGACATTAAAATGCTTCTCATGAGGGCTTCGAAGGAACTGAGAAGCATGGATGAAAAAGCTTCTAATGGTTTGGAGAATATTTACATTATCATACCAGAATGTTAGTAGGAAAAGTAACATTAAAAGCACTTCTGATGAGAACTCACAAGGAAATGAGGAACATGTTATTTGAAACTAGAAGAAGGCAACTCTTTTATATATGTTGGATTTTACTTTCACAGCTCCAGAATTTTAGAGGAATTTTATTCAAGGATGGCTTATACCCAGCACCTCACAGGTACCTAAGTTAGATAACTTAGGAGATAAAATGATACTTTTGAGCTTGGATATTTAGATGACATTTTGGAAGTGATGCTATAAAGAAGTGAGGCTTTTGGGTTGTTGGGAAGAGATGAATATATTTTGCATGTGGTTGGATGTGAGTCTTTGGGAAATAGAAGGCAGACTGTGCAAAGCTGAGTAGTGATTCTAAAAGGTATCAGGTGCTAATTTCTGAATCTTGTCTATGTTATCTTATTAGAAAAGTGGTCTTTGAGGATATGATTGTACTAAAGATTGTGAGATTAACCTGGATTATCAAGATGAGCCCTTAATGAAATCATTTATTTCCCTTCATAAGAAGGAACAGAGGAATGTCTGACATACATGGGTGAAGGCCATGTGGAGACAGAGGAAAAAGACATTTGAAGATGTTGACTTTGAAGAATAGAGTGATGTGGCCACAAAGCAAGGAATGCCAGCAGCCACCAGGAGCCAGAAGTGGAAGGGAATGAATTTGCCCCTAGAAGTGGAAGGGAATAAATTTGCCCCTAGAAGTGGAAGGGAATGAAATTGCCCTAGAGATTCCAGAAAGAGCGGGGCTCTTCTACTACTGTGATTTTGGCCCTGTAAATCTGATTTCAGACTCTGGCCTCTAGAACTATGAGAGAATAGATTTGCACTGTTTTAATCCACCAACTTTCTGGTATTTTTTCACAATAGCCCTAGAAAACTAAAATGGGTGGGATAACTGTCACTTCTCTGAATATCTCAATCTCCTGACCTCGTGATCCACATGCCTTGGCCTCCCAAAGTGCTGGGATTACAGGCACTTCTCTGAATATCTCATAGAATTATTCACTTATTCACTCATTTATTTATTCAAAAACAAAGGTGTTTTTACCCTCACCGTTTAGTAGCAAAAGGAAGAAAAATAAATTATTGTGTTAAAACATTATAGATGGTGTACTGAAGGAATAAATTGTAGACTTGGGCCATTCAGAGAAACAGAAAATACATAAGTAAAGAGGTCTTTAAGGATGAACAGGAATTTACCAGTGGGTAAATACTAGAACAAGGAAAAAGCACTGACAGATTCATGGAGATCATACATGAAAGAGCAGAAATGGGACAAGCTCATCTTCAAATTACCACTCCTCTTACTTTTTGTCATAATTATCTCCACAAGGTCATACCAAAGGTCATCAATTCAGAACATAAATCAAAGTAGATTTCAGAAAGAATTCCTTGGAAGTAGCTCTCCCAGTGGCCCCATTTCCTCCTGCTCCCTAATCCATGTAAACTCTTATGCCCTACACTTTCCTCCTTTGCCCCACTCATGGCAGGTGATTGATTACAGAACTCAGAGAGTCAGAGTTCTTTTCTTTCTGCCTCAAATCCTGGGCTCCTATCCAAACCAAACAGTAGGGACATGTAACCATTTACCCTTCATTCCACCCAACCTCCCCTAGTTCCCCCAGGCTACCTTCCACCACTCCACCACTGCTCTCCCTAACTCCCCACTGGGGACCCTTTGACCCTGACTCTTTTCCTACTTGGCTCAGCACCTGTTTTTCTCCCATAGCATGAGCAACAGTCCAAGTCAGAGATTTTGGCTTTGAATTTTGTTGCTTTTTTTTTTCCTCCTAACTCTCAATTTCTTTTAGGAGTTGGGCCTTATAATGTAATGGCCAACATTTAGTGAGCACTTGTTATGTCTCCCTGGCCATGAAGCCAAACTTTACATGCTTTCTTCACAAAACTCTACAAAAGAGGTTTTTAAAAAAATCTTCATATTTTAGGTGGGAAAGCTAAGGCGCAATCAGGGTAGCTCCCTGTCCAGAATCCCCAGTTGGTAAAAGGTACTAACCCAGGCAGTCAGGCTCCAGAGACTTTGCTGTTAATCATTCATTTAAAGGAGGTCATGATTAAGTTGGAGCCTCCAGTCCAGATGAACCTGAAATTTCCAGGGGCATTTGGCGTTTGCTGCGTTTTTATTCAGTGCCTAAATAGCAGGGAAGATGTGTCACATTATGAACTCCACATATTGGCATAAATGCAAGTCTCACTATCCAGGGCAGCTCCTCCACAAAACCTCCTGAAAGTTCATATAACTCAGCCAAGTTATGTCCTTTTTGCTTCCCATCGCATGAAGAAGATGACTCTCTGTTGATGATGCCCAAGAAATACTCCCCATTGATTGAATCAATGAGTCACAGTTGGAAAAAGCAAAACTTTGAACTGGTTATATCACCATCCTGAAGAGACTCAGTTCAGTTTTGAGGCCACATTGTAAAATGTGAAACTGATATTTGTGTTTGCTGGATATTTTCTGATTCAGTGTTTAGGCAAGCCAAGGCAGAGGAGGGAATATGGTGAAGATGCCCCCCTTGGTGGCATCTTGAAGCAGTTACTCCTGTGGGTAGATCAGTCCAGGGACTTGATTTCTAGGTTTTGCTAAAGGTGAGTTTGATGCTGATAACTCTTTACATTTTGTTTACTTTACTGCTCTACAAAAACCGTATCTTCCAGGCACAAACTCAGTAAAACTTAAATATTTGCTTGCTTCTTTTCTAGTCTGATGAAAGGCAAAGAAATATGTTTAGTCTTAGCTGAGGACCTTCTGTATCATCACTTCCTACCTGGAACAGCAGAGGTGATTCTGAGAAAGGAGGTTTTCTTACCTCAGTACCTTGCAGTGTCAGCATGCCATTAAGTCTCAAATGTCTCTTCATTTGCTGAGCTTAACCTTTGCTAAGCACAGTCACAGCTACTCCTTAATTTACTAGGTGTCATTAATATTAACCTTATTTTACAGACAGGTGAAATCCAAGGTTCAGAGATGTTAAGTGACTTCTAGATTATAAAGCATGTAAGTGTGAGTGTCACAGGGATCATCATTTCAAATTTCTAACTTCAGTTTTGCTAGTATCTGAGTATCATTTCCTTTAGGATAATACTTGCTAGGTCCTGGGCATGGAGCAAAGTGTTTTTAGCCATTATCCTTCTGCATTTTGATCATACCCCCGATATAGAGCAGCACATGTCACCATCCGTGGATCTCTTTCCAGCCTCTTCTGAGGCGCATTGTCTCACCATGGGGGCGGCTCCTAAAATATACCATGATCTTTTCCACCCCAGAGCCTTTTTGTTTGCTGTTCTTCCCTCACTGGAATGTTCCTCCTTTGTGCTTCACAGAGCCAGAGTCTCACCATCCTTCGAGTTTCACCATGAGTCTTGTCTATGAGAAGAGCCCGCCCAGATCACCTTATTTGTCCTTCCTAGTGTCTCTTTATAGCACTGTTCTTTATTCTCAGCACTCATTGCTGTCTTCAGGATTATTTTACTCAATTGTCTGTCTATTATCTGTGATTTCCTATAGAATGAAGTAAGCAGAATGATTTCGGTCTCTGTCCCTCTGAGATGTCTGAACAGAGCCCTGCACATGCAGGTCCTCAACGAAAATGTTTTAAACACAATAAAGGCCATTAACAAAAACCTGTGGTTAACAACTGATTGGGAAAAGCTGAAAGTTTTTCCCTTTAAGAACTACAATAAGACAAGAATGCCCTATCTCACCATTCCCCTGGACCTAACGTAGTATTGGAAGCACTAGCTAGAGCACTAAGCAAAGTAGAAATAAGGGACATCTAAATTACAGCGAAGAAGTCATGTCCGTCCTTGTTTCTATGATGACATAATATTATATATTGAAAAACCTGGCAACCCTTTAGTCCCTCTCCCATTTTATGGGAGCTCTGTTTTCAATGCATAAATCTTTTTTTTTTTTCTTGAGACGGAGGTCTCGCTTTCTCTGTCACCCAGGCTGCGCAGGGCCGGATCTCAGCTCACTGCAAGCCCGGCCCCGGCTTACCATCTTCCTGCCTCTGTGCCTCCCGAGTAGCTGGGACTACAGGCTCTCGCCACCTCGCCCGGGCTAGTTTTGTATTTTTTTTAGTAGAGACGGTTTCACCGTGTTAGCCAGGTCTCTATCTCCTGACCTCGTGATCCGCCTGTCTCGGCCTCCCAAAGTGCTGGGATTACAGGCTTGAGCCACCGCGCCCGGCCCAATGTATTAAATCTTGAAACTGCATACTCTTCTGGTTTATGTTTGTTATGACTTGAGCTGAGCTTTTCCTCGCCATCCCTCACTGCTGTTGGCCACCATTCCAGTCCCGACACTGACTTCCACACCTCTGGATCTGGCAGGGTGTCCATGGCACTCCTGATCCAGGGAGGCACCCCTTGCCACTCCCGATCGGGCTAAAGACTCGCCATTGTTCCTGCATGGTTAAGTGCCTGGGTTCATCCTAATCTAGCTGAACACTAGTCGCTGTGTTCCACGGTTCTCTTCCGTGACCCATGACTTGTAATAGAGCTGTAACACTCACCGCATGGCCCAAGATTTCATTCCTTGGAATCTGTGAGGCCACAACCCCAGGTCAGAGAACAAGAGGCTTGCCGCAATCTTGGAAGCTGCCCACCACCAACTTGCGAACTCTAAGAACAAGGAAACCCCCGGTAACATTTTGGCGACCACGAAGGGACCTCGAAAGTGGTGAGTAATATTGGACCACTTTCTCTTGCTATTCTGTCCTATCCTTCCTTAGAATTGGAGGAAAATACCAGGCACCTGTCTTCCAGTTAAAAACAATTAGCGTGGCCACCAGACATGAGATTCAGGTGTGAGGCTGTCTGGGAAAGGACTTTCTAACAACCACCAACCTTTTCTGGGTTCTGAGCGTTGGTCTGCCTGGACCCAGCTTCTGCTTTCAATTTTCCTAGGGAAGCCAAGGGTCGACTAGAGACAGATAGCTGTCGTCCCGAACTCCCGGCATTAGCTGGTTGAGATCATGGGGCAGCCAGAAGTCTCTACTCAACAGTTGCCCATGCACGTGCCCCTACCTTTCCTTCTGATCCATACCTCCTGGGTCCTGACCACAACTTTCTTGAAAGTGTAGCCCCAAAACTCTCCTCACTTCTGAATCTACATCCTCTGATCTCTGCCCCCTAGATACTAATGCTTCAGGCTTTCACTTCATCTCCCAAGTATTAGAGCAGGTTCTATCTCCAAAGGGATCTAAGGAAGCTTTACGCTGTGTCCTTAGGCCCCTAGGCTATGAACCCAGGGAGTCTTGTCCCTGGTGTCCCTGCCAATTTAGGTATACAGTTCTCGACATGGGCAGTTATGTCAGACCCATTCCCCACCACCGATACCAGGGCCTTAGAACTGGTAACCCAGTACTTTAACAATTGGAACTGGGTCTACAACAACATAATAGATCAGGATGAAAGCAAATTGAGTAAATAAAAGGGAGGTGCATATTCCTATAGTGGCAAATGGGGACAATGAGTGAACATCCTTCCACTGTGTTTCCAAAATCCATCTACAAAGACAGAAAGGAGAAAGAAAGAGAGAAAGAGAAAGATAGAAGTAGTAAGAAGTGGTATAAATTTTTTTTAAAAAATACACTGTTTCTTTAAAAGCCAGGGTAAATTAAAACCCTATAGTTGATAATTGAAGGTTTTCTCCATGACCCTATAACACTCCAATACCACTTTGTTGTCAGTGTAAACAAGGGCATAGCCCGAAACACTGAGGCCACTGACAACCAGTAGACTTCCCATCAAAAATCCTTAACCCAGGAACCTGCGGATGGCCCAGATGCAATCAATCTGTAGCCTCAACCGCTTTGCTAACTGAAGGAAGTAGAAAATTAGCTTTTAGAGGAAACCTCATTGTAAGCCCACCTCACCAGTTCAGAACTATCCTAAGTCAAAAACGCAAAAAGGGTAGGTTACTAACTCAAAAATCTTAAAACGTGGGGCTATTCTGTTAGAAAAAGATAATTTAACATTAACCAGTGAAAATTCCCTTAACCCAGCAGATTTCCCAACAGGGGATTTAAGTCTTAATTACCATACAAAGGTCCGAACAGACCTAGGAGGAACTCCCTTCAGGACAGGACAATAGATGGTTCCTCCCAGGTGACTGAGAAAAAAACACAATGGGTATTCAATAATTGAGGGAAACTCCTGTAGAAGCAGAGTTAAGAAAATTGCCTAATAATTGTTCTGCTCAAATGTGTGAGGTGTTGGCGCTCAGCCAAGCCTTCAAGTACTTACAGAATCAAAAACTCTATCTCATTCCTGACTCAAAAGGTTACCCACATCCTCTCTGAAAGGAATTTGCATAAGAATTGTTGTTTGTAGGAATGCATCTTGATGGGGCAACTGGGTTATTATGAAATACTCAGGAACCCAGCCCAGCTCTAGGACTCACCCCTGAGCGCGAAGGCAATGTCAAGCATGCTGGTAAAGGACCATTGGAATCCAGCAGCCTGGACCCTTTTCTTTCTTTGTGGTCAAGACAGGTGGGAAAACAGGTGCAGGACTGCTACATCCACCAACTTTCTGGTATTATTTTTTTCACAATAGCCCTAGAAAACTAAAATGGGTGGGATAACTGTCACTTCTCTGAATATCTCAATCTCCTGACTTCATGATCCACCTGCCTCGGACTCCCAAAGTGCTGGGATTACAGGCACTTCTCTGAATATCTCATAGAATTATCCACTTATTCATTCATTTAGTTATTCAAAAGAAAGCTTTTTACCCCACCATTTAGTAGCAAAAGGAAGAAAAATAAATTATTGTGTTAAAACATTATAGATGGTGTACTGAAGGAATAAATTGTAGACTTGGGCCATTCAGAGAAACAGAAAATAAATAAGTGAAGAGGTCTTTAAGGATGAACAGGAATTTACCAGTGGGTAAATACTA